>NW_027646070.1:0-28000 GCF_951394435.1 Stenella coeruleoalba
TCTCCGAAAGGGAATCAAGCATGTGTACAGGGGCATAAGCGCAGCAGTGATAGGATTGGAGAGGTTCGGTGAGCAAATGAAGACCCTTTGAAGTCATATTGCATGGTACCCATTCCACGGGTTTCAACTACCCAGGTTTAAGGTATTCTTCCTTCAGCTAAAACATGCATGTGGAACCTAGAGTATGATCAACCATGTGAACGGGAGACATGTTCAAATATGTCTCAGTTTTCGTACCCTGGTACTCGGGTGCAACATTCCAGACGCTTTACTAACACTCTCCCGACTTGGAGAGTCAGTCCCTTTAACCTCCTGTTTCGCCCAGTTTGCAATTTCTGCGGAAGATGAACAGGAATAGCGAAAACCAATGACAGACTAGCTGGAGGTGTCTGGACGGGCAAATTTAACTCTCATTTCCCACCAGGAAGTGGAATTAACCAAAGGCTCAGCGTGCCGTGCCGGAACCAGATTAGGGCCTGAAGCCATCCTGCGGTATTGCGGCCAGCTCACAAGAAAGCGAGTTGAAGAAAGGAGCTCAGGGGCACTGTAATTCACAAACCTGCAGAGTTATAAATGACAGCTATCGTCCAAAAATATACTGAAGGAAGGCTGCCAAGAGGACTTGAAAGCGGGGCAGAATTGCAGGAAACCGATTTCAGGAGGTAGACTGGAATTGCATTGAAAGCATAGGAAAAGAGGCAGAACGTCCACAATGATGCACTTGGCCAAAAAGGGCGTATGCGTTTTTTCCTGAATATATTCAGGAAAAAACGCATACGCCCTTTTTGGCCAACCAAGCAAGCTTGCAAAGGGAATCTGCACTACAAAGAAGTCTCACTTCCCCCCGGTCAAAAGGGCCATCTGAAAAAAGTGTAAAATCCAGAAAGGCAGGACAGGCCATGGAGAACTGGGAGCCTTGTTATGCTGATGGGCGGGATGTAAATTGCCAACAGACACTCGGGAGAAGTGTATGGTGTTTCCTGAAACATCTAAAAAACAAAGCAACAGAGCCTAGGGCACTTCCACTTATGGTCCTATAGCTTAGGGAAATTAAAATCAAAAAGAGACAGCCACCCCAAAGTTTGGAATGGCTCTGTTTACAAGAACCTCGTTTACAGTACAAGTTCAACATCGCAGAAAGTGAAAAATGGATAAAGAAGTTGTGGTATTTACGTATAAAGCAATATCACTCAGCAAAGAAATCTATGTCATCAGGCCCTTAGCAGCACAATGAGTGGATTCAAGTACGATGATTCTAACTGAAATAAGTCACACAGAAAAAGAAACATCATAAGATATCAGTAATACACGGAATGTAAACTTGGCTACACAGGAACTGAATTACAGAACAGAACAGGGTCTCAAATTTAGAAAACCAACTTATGCTTGCTTAAGGGTAAAGGTGAGTTGGGTTGCTGCATAAAACCAGAGATCGAAATGAGCACAGATAAAGTTCCTTAAGCCAAATATGGAATAGACAAGAGCTACTCCTTGCTCAACGAAATGGACTCAACACCCCATATTAAACGCCTAAGAATGTACCTGACTAGTAAGTATCTTAAAACCTATGGATTGCTATGTCTCCGAAAGAGAATCAAGCATGTGTACAGGGGCATAAACACAGCAGTGATAGGATTGGAGAGGTTCGGTGAGGAAATGAAGACCCTTTGAAGTCATATTGCATGGTACCCATTCCACGGGTTTCAACTACCCAGGTTTAAGGTATTCTTCCTTCACCTAAAACATGCATGTGGAACGTAGAGTATGATCAACCATGTGATCGGGAGACGTGTTCAAATATGTCTCAGTTTTCGTACCCTGGTACTCGGGTGCAACATTCAAGACGCTTTACTAATATTCTCCCCACTTGGAGAGTCAGCGCCTTTAACCTCCTGTTTGGCCCAGTTTGCAATTTCTGCGGAAGATGAACAGGAATAGGGAGAACCAATGAGAGACTAGCTGGAGGTGTCTGGACAGGCAAATTTAACTCTCATTTCCCACCAGGAAGAGGAAATAACCAAAGGCTCAGCGTGCCATGCCTTAACTAGATTAGGGCCTGAAGCCATCCTGCGGTGTTGCGGCCAGCTCACAAGAAAGCGAGTTGAAGAAAGGAGCTCAGGGGCACTGTAATTCACAAACCTGCAGAGTTATAAATGACAGCTATCGTCCAAAAATATACTGAAATAAGGCTGCCAAGAGGACTTGAAAGCGGGGCAGAATTGCAGGAAACCGATTTCAGGAGGTAGACTGGAATTGCATTGAAAGCATAGGAAAAGAGGCAGAATGTCCACAATGATGCACTTGGCCAAAAAGGGCGTATGCGTTTTTTCCTGAATATATTCAGGAAAAAACGCATACGCCCTTTTTGGCCAACCAAGCAAGCTTGCAAAGGAAATCTGCACTACAATGAAGTCTCACTTCCCCCCGGTCAAACGGGCCATCTGAAAAAAGTGTAAAATCCAGAAAGGCAGGACAGGCCATGGAGAACTGGGAGCCCTGTTATGCTGATGGGCGGGATGTAAATTGCCAACAGACACTCGGGAGAAGTGTATGGTGTTTCCTGAAACATCTAAAAAACAAAGCAACAGAGCCTAGGGCACTTCCACTTATGGTCCTATAGCTTAGGGAAATTAAAATCAAAAAGAGACAGCCACCCCAAAGTTTGGGACGCCTCTGTTTACGAGAACCGCGTTTACCGTACAAGTTAAATATCACAGAAAGTGAAAAATGGATAAAGAACTTGTGGTACTTACGTACAATGCAGTATCACTCAGCAATGAAATCTATGTCATCAGGCCCATAGCAGCATAATGAGTGGATTCAGGTACGATTATTCTAACTGAAATAAGTCACACAGAAAAAGAAACATCATAAGATATCACTAATACACGGAATGTAAACTTGGCTACACAGGTACTGAATTACAGAACAGAACAGGGTCTCAAATTTAGAAAACCAACTTATGCTTGCTTAAGGGAAAAGGTGAGTTCGGTTGCTGCATAAAACCTGAGATTGAAATGAGCACAGATAAAGTTCCTTAAGCCAAATATGGAATAGACAAGAGCTACTCCTTGCTCAACAAAATGGACTCAACACCCCATATTAAATGCCTAAGAATGTACCTGACTAGTATGTATCTTAAAACCTATGGATTGCTATGTCTCCAAAAGAGAATCAAGCGTGTGTACAGGGGCATAAACGCAGCAGTGATAGGATTGGAGAGGTTCGGTGAGCAAATGAAGACCCTTTGAAGTCATATTGCATGGTACCCATTCCACGGGTCTCAACTCTCCAGGTTTAAGGTATTCTTCCTTCAGCTAAAACATGCATGTGGAACCCAGAGTATGATCAACCGTGTGAACGGGAGACATGTTCAAATATGTCTCAGTTTTCCACCCCTGATACTTGGGTGCAACTTTCCAGACGCTTTACTAACACTCTCCTGACTTGGAGAGTCAGTCCCTTTAACCTCCTGTTTGGCCCAGTTTGCAATTTCTGCGGAAGATGAACAGGAATAGCGAGAACCAATGAGAGACTAGCTGGAGGTGTCTGGACGGGCAAATTTAACTCTCATTTCCCACCAGGAAGAGGAAATAACCAAAGGCTCAGCGTGCCGTGCCGGAACAAGATTAGAGCCTGAAGCCATTCTGCGGTGTTGCGGCCAGCTCAAAAGAAAGCGAGTTGAAGAAAGGAGCTCAGGGGCACTGTAATTCACAAACCTGCAGAGTTATAAATGGCAGCTATCGTCCAAAAATATACTGAAGTAAGGCTGCCAAGAGGACTTGAAAGCGGGGCAGAATTGCAGGAAACCGATTTCTGGAGGTAGACTGGAATTGCATTGAAAGCATAGGAAAAGAGGCAGAGCGTCCACAATGATGCACTTGGCCAAAAAGGGCGTATGCGTTTTTTCCTGAATATATTCAGTTAAAAACGCATACACCCTTTTTGGCCAACCAAGCAAGCTTGCAAAGAAATCTGCACTACAATGAAGTCTCACTTCCTCCCGGTCAAACGGTCCACCTGAAAAAAGCGTAAAATCCAGAAAGGCAGGACAGGCCATGGAGAACTGGGAGCCTTGTTATGCTGATGGGCGAGATGGAAATTGCCAACAGACACTCGGGAGAAGTGTATGGTGTTTCCTGAAATATCTAAAAAACAAAGCTACAGAGCCTAGGGCACTTCCACTTACGGTCCTATAGCTTAGGGAAATTAAAATCAAAAAGACACAGCCACCCCAAAGTTTGGGACGCCTCTGTTTACAAGAACCTCATTTACCGTACAAGTTCAATATCACAGAAAGTGAAAAATGGATAAAGAACTTGTGGTACTTACGTACAATGCAGTATCACTCAGCAATGAAATCTATGTCATCAGGCCCGTAGCAGCATAATGAGTGGATTCAGGTACGATGATTCTAACTGAAATAAGTCACACAGAAAAAGAAACATCATAAGATATCACTAATACACGGAATGTAAACTTGGCTACACAGGAACTGAATTCCAAAACAGAACAGGGTCTCAAATTTAGAAAACCAACTTACGCTTCCTTAAGGGGGAAGGTGAGTTGGGGTGCTGCATAAAACCAGAGATTGAAATGAGCACAGATAAAGTTCCTTAAGCCAAATATGGAATAGACAAGAGCTACTCCTTGCTCAACGAAATGGACTCAACACCCCATATTAAACGCCTAAGAATGTACCTGACTAGTAAGTATCTTAAAACCTATGGATTGCTATGTCTCCAAAAGAGAATCAAGTGTGTGTACAGGGGCATAATCGCAGCAGTGATAGGATTGGAGAGGTTCGGTGAGCAAATGAAACCCTTTGAAATCATATTGCATGGTACCCATTACACGGGTCTCAACTCTCCAGGTTTAAGGTATTCTTCCTTCTGCTAAAACATGCATGTGGAACCCAGAGTATGATCAACCATGTGAACGGGAGATGTGTTCAAATATGTCTCAGTTTTCCTCCCCTGGTACTCGGGTGCAACATTCCAGACGCTTTACTAACACTCTCCCCACTTGGAGAGTCAGCGCCTTTAACTTCCTGTTTGGCCCAGTTTGCAATTGCTGCGGAAGATGAACAGGAATAGGGAGAACAAATGAGAGACTAGCTGGAGGTGTCTGGACAGGCAAATTTAACTCTCATTTCCCACCAGGAAGAGGAAATAACCAAAGGCTCAGCGTGCCATGCCGGAACCAGATTAGGGCCTGAAGCCATCCTGCGGTGTTGCGGCCAGCTCACAAGAAAGCGAGTTGAAGAAAGGAGCTCAGGGCACTGTAATTCACAAACCTGCAGAGTTATAAATGACAGCTATCGTCCAAAAATATACTGAAGTAAGGCTGCCAAGAGGACTTGAAAACGGGGTAGAATTGCAGGAAACCGATTTCAGGAGGTAGACTGGAATTGCATTGAAAGCATAGGAAAAGAGGCAGAGCGTCCACAATGATGCACTTGGCCAAAAAGGGCGTATGCGTTTTTTCTTGAATATATTCAGGAAAAAACGCATACGCCCTTTTTGGCTAACCAAGCAAGCTTGCAAAGGAAATCTGCACTACAATGAAGTCTCACTTCCCCCCGGTCAAACGGGCCATCTGAAAAAAGCGTAAAATCCAGAAAGGCAGGACAGGCCATGGAGAACTGGGAGCCTTGTTATGCTGATGGGCGGGATGTAAATTGCCAACAGACACTCGGGAGAAGTGTATGGTGTTTCCTGAAACATCTAAAAAACAAAGCAACAGAGCCTAGGGCACTTCCACTTATGGTCCTTTAGCTTAGGGAAATTAAAATCAAAAAGACACAGCCACCCCAAAGTTTGGGACGCCTCTGTTTACAAGAACTTCGGTTACCGTACAAGTTCAATATCACTGAAAGTGAAAAATGGATAAAGAACTTGTGGTACTTACGTACAATGCAGTATCACTCAGCAATGAAATCTATGTCATCAGGCCCGTAGCAGCATAATGAGTGCATTCAGGTACGATGATTCTAACTGAAATAAGTCACACAGAAAAAGAAACATCATAAGATATCACTAATACACGGAATGTAAACTTGGCTACACAGGAACTGAATTACAGAACAGAACAGGGTCTCAAATTTAGAAAACCAACTTATGCTTGCTTAAGGGGAAAGGTGAGTTGGGGTGCTGCATAAAACCAGAGATCGAAATGAGCACAGATAAAGTTCCTTAAGCCAAATATGGAATAGACAAGAGCTACTCCTTGCTCAACGAAATGGACTCAACACCGCATATTAAACGCCTAAGAATGTACCTGACTAGTAAGTATCTTAAAACCTATGGATTGCTATGTCTCCGAAAGAGAATCAAGCATGTGTACAGGGGCATAAACGCAGCAGTGATAGGATTGGAGAGGTTCGGTGAGCAAATGAAGACCCTTTGAAGTCATATTGCATGGTACCCATTACACGGGTCTCAACTCTCCAGGTTTAAGGTATTCTTCCTTCAGCTAAAATATGCATGTGGAACCCAGAGTATGATCAACCGTGTGAATCGGAGACGTGTTCAAATATGTCTCAGTTTTCCTCTCCTGGTACTCTTGTGCCACATTCCAGATGCTTTACTAACACTCTCCCCACTTGGAGAGTCAGCGCCTTTAACCACCTGTTTGGCCCAGTTTGCAATTTCTGCGGAAGATGAACAGGAATAGGGAGAACCAATGAGACACTAGCTGGAGGTGTCTGGACACGCAAATTTAACTCTCATTTCCCACCAGGAAGAGGAAATAACCAAAGGCTCAGCGTGCCGTGCCGGAACAAGATTAGGGCCTGAAGCCATCCTGCGGTGTTGCGGCCAGCTCACAAGAAAGCGAGTTGAAGAAAGGAGCTCAGGGACACTGTAATTCACAAACCTGCAGAGTTATAAATGACAGCTATCGTCCAAAAATATACTGAAGTAAGGCTGCCAAGAGGACTTGAAAGCGGGGCAGAATTGCAGGAAACCGATTTCAGGAGGTAGACTGGAATTGCATTGAAAGCATAGGAAAAGAGGCAGAGCGTCCACAATGATGCACTTGGCCAAAAAGGACGTATGCGTTTGTTCCTGAATATATTCAGGAAAAAACGCATACGCCCTTTTTGGCCAACCAAGCAAGCTTGCAAAGGAAATCTGCACTACAATGAAGTCTCACTTCCCCCCGGTTAAACGGGCCATCTGAAAAAAGCGTAAAATCCAGAAAGGCACGACAGGCCATGGAGAACTGAGAGCCTTGTTATGCTGATGGGCGGGATGTAAATTGCCAACAGACACTCCGGAGAAGTGTATGGTGTTTTTGAAATATCTAAAAAACAAAGCAACAGAGCCTAGGGCACTTCCAATTATGGTCCTAGAGCTTAGGGAAATTAAAATCAAAAAGACACAGCCACCCCAAAGTTTGGGACGCCTCTGTTTACAAGAACCTCGTTTACTGTACAAGTTCAATATCACAGAAAGTGAAAAATGGATAAAGAACTTGTGGTACATACGTACAATGCAGTATCACTCAGCAATGAAATCTATGTCATCAGGCCCGTAGCAGCATAATGAGTGGATTCAGGTATGATGATTCTAACTGAAATAAGTCACACAGAAAAAGAAACATCATAAGACATAACTAATACACGGAATGTAAACTTGGCTACACAGGAACTGAATTAGAGAACAGAACAGGGTCTCAAATTTAGAGAAACAACTTATGCTTGCTTAAGGGGAAAGGTGAGTTGGGGTGCTGCATAAAACCAGAGATTGAAATGAGCACAGATAAAGTTCCTTAAGCCAAATATGGAATAGACAAGAGCTACTCCTTGCTCAACGAAATGGACTCAACACCCCATATTAAACGCCTAAGAATGTACCTGACTAGTAAGTATCTTAAAACCTATGGATTGCTATGTCTCCAAAAGAGAATCAAGCGTGTGTACACGGGCATAAACGCAGCAGTGATAGGATTGGAGAGGTTCGGTGAGCAAATGAAGACCCTTTGAAGTCATATTGCATGGTACCCATTACACGGGTCTCAACTCTCCAGGTTTAAGGTATTCTTCCTTCAGCAAAAACATGCATGTGGAACCCAGAGTATGATCAACCGTGTGAATGGGAGACGTGTTCAAATATGTCTCACTTTTCCTCCCCTTGTACTCGGGTGCAACATTCCAGACGCTTTACTAACACTCTTCCCTCTTGGAAAGTCAGCGTCTTTAACCTCCTGTTTGGCCCAGTTTGCAATTTCTGCGGAAGATGAACAGGAATAGGGAGAACCAATGAGAGACTAGCTGGAGGTGTCTGGACGGGCAAATTTAACTCTCATTTCCCACCAGGAAGAGGAAATAACCAAAGGCTCAGCGTGCCGTGCCGGAACCAGATTAGGGCCTGAAGCCATCCTGCAGTGTTGCGGCCAGCTCACAAGAAAGCGAGTTGAAGAAAGGAGCTCGGGGGCACTGTAATTCACAAACCTGCAGAGTTATAAATGACAGCTATCGTCCAAAAATATACTGAAGTAAGGCTGCCAAGAGGACTTGAAAGCGGGGCAGAATTGCAGGAAACCGATTTCAGGAGGTAGACTGGAATTGCATTGAAAGCATAGGAAAAGAGGCAGAGCGTCCACAATGATGCACTTGGCCAAAAAGGGCGTATGCGTTTTTTCCTGAATATATTCAGGAAAAAACGCATACGCCCTTTTTGGCCAACCAAGCAAGCTTGCAAAGGAAATCTGCACTACAATGAAGTCTCACTTCCCCCCGGTCAAAAGGGCCATCTGAAAAAAGTGTAAAATCCAGAAAAGCAGGAGAGGCCATGGAGAACTGGGAGCCTTGTTATGCTGATGGGCGGGATGGAAATTGCCAACAGACACTCGGGAGAAGTGTATGGTGTTTCCTGAAACATCTAAAAAACAAAGCAACAGAGCCTAGGGCACTTCCACTTATGGTCCTATAGCTTAGGGAAATTAAAATCAAAATGACACAGCGTCCCCAAAGCTTGGGACACCTCTGTTTACAAGAACCTCGTTTACAGTACAAGTTCAACATCGCAGAAAGTGAAAAATGGATAAAGAACTTGTGGTATTTGCTTACAAAACAATATCACTCAGCAATGAAATCTATGTCATCAGGCCCGTAGCAGCATAATGAGTGGATTCAGGTACGATGATTCTAACTGAAATAAGTCACACAGAAAAAGAAACATCATAAGATATCAGTAATACACGGAATGTAAACTTGGCTACACAGAAACTGAATTCCAAAACAGAACAGGGTCTCAAATTTAGAAAACCAACTTATGCTTGCTTAAGGGGAAAGGTGAGTTGGGGTGCTGCATAAAACCAGAGATTGAAATGAGCACAGATAAAGTTCCTTAAGCCAAATATGGAATAGACAAGAGCTACTCCTTGCTCAACGAAATGGACTCAACACGCCATATTAAACGCCTAAGAATGTACCTGACTAGTAAGTATCTTAAAACCTATGGATTGCTATGTCTCCAAAAGAGAATCAAGCGTGTGTACAGGGGCATAAACGCAGCAGTGATAGGATTGGAGAGGTTCGGTGAGCAAATGAATACCCTTTGAAGTCATATTGCATGGTACCCATTCCACGGGTCTCAACTCTCCAGGTTTAAGGTATTCTTCCTTCAGCTAAAACATGCATGTGGAACCCAGAGTATGATCAACCGTGTGAATGGGAGACGTGTTCAAATATGTCTCAGTTTTCCTCCCCTTGTACTCGGGTGCAACATTCCAGACGCTTTACTAACACTCTCCCCACTTGGAAAGTCAGCGCCTTTAACCTCCTGTTTGGCCCAGTTTGCCATTTCTGCGGAAGATGAACAGGAATAGGGAGAACCAATGAGAGACTAGCTGGAGGTGTCTGGACGGGCAAATTTAACTCTCATTTCCCACCAGGAAGAGGAAATAACCAAAGGCTCAGCGTGCCGTGCCGGAACCAGATTAGGGCCTGAAGCCATCCTGCGGTGTTGCGGCCAGCTCACAAGAAAGCGAGTTGAAGAAAGGAGCTCAGGGGCACTGTAATTCACAAACCTGCAGAGTTATAAATGACAGCTATCGTCCAAAAATATACTGAAGTAAGGCTGCCAAGAGGACTTGAAAGCGGGGCAGAATTGCAGGAAACCGATTTCAGGAGGTAGACTGGAATTGCATTGAAAGCATAGGAAAAGAGGCAGAACGTCCACAATGATGCACTTGGCCAAAAAGTGCGTATGCGTTTTTTCCTGAATATATTCAGGAAAAAACGCATACGCACTTTTTGGCCAACCAAGCAAGCTTGCAAAGGAAATCTGCACTACAATGAAGTCTCACTTCCCCCCGGTCAAAAGGGCCATCTGAAAAAAGTGTAAAATCCAGAAAAGCAGGAGAGGCCATGGAGAACTGGGAGCCTTGTTATGCTGATGGGCGGGATGGAAATTGCCAACAGACACTCGGGAGAAGTGTATGGTGTTTCCTGAAACATCTAAAAAACAAAGCAACAGAGCCTAGGGCACTTCCACTTATGGTCCTATAGCTTAGGGAAATTAAAATCAAAAAGACACAGCGTCGCCAAAGCTTGGGACACCTCTGTTTACAAGAACGTCGTTTACAGTACAAGTTCAACATCGCAGAAAGTGAAAAATGGATAAAGAACTTGTGGTATTTGCTTACAAAACAATATCACTCAGCAATGAAATCTATGTCATCAGGCCCGTAGCAGCATAATGAGTGGATTCAGGTACGATGATTCTAACTGAAATAAGTCACACAGAAAAAGAAACATCATAAGATATCAGTAATACACGGAATGTAAACTTGGCTACACAGGAACTGAATTCCAAAACAGAACAGGGTCTCAAATTTAGAAAAGCAACTTATGCTTGCTTAAGGGGAAAGGTGAGTTGGGGTGCTGCATAAAACCAGAGATTGAAATGAGCACAGATAAAGTTCCTTAAGCCAAATATGGAATAGACAAGAGCTACTCCTTGCTCAACGAAATGGTCTCAACACCCCATATTAAACGCCTAAGAATGTACCTGACTAGTAAGTATCTTAAAACCTATGGATTGCTATGTCTCCAAAAGAGAATCAAGCGTGTGTACAGGGGCATAAACGCAGCAGTGATAGGATTGGAGAGGTTCGGTGAGCAAATGAAGACCCTTTGAAGTCATATTGCATGGTACCCATTCCACGGGTCTCAACACTCCAGGTTTAAGGTATTCTTCCTTCAGCTAAAACATGCATGTGGAACCTAGAGTATGATCAACCATGTGATCGGGAGACGTGTTCAAATATGTCTCAGTTTTCGTACCCTGGTACTCGGGTGCAACATTCCAGACGCTTTACTAACACTCTCCCCACTTGGAGAGTCAGCGCCTTTAACCTCCTGTTTGGCCCAGTTTGCAATTTCTGCGGAAGATGAACAGGAATAGCGAGAACCAATGAGAGACTAGCTGGAGGTGTCTGGACGGGCAAATTTAACTCTCATTTCCCACCAGGAAGAGCAATTAACCAAAGGCTCAGCGTGCCGTGCCGGAACCAGATTAGGGCTTGAAGCCATCCTGCGGTGTTGCGGCCAGCTCAAAAGAAAGCGAGTTGAAGAAAGGAGCTCAGGGGCACTGTAATTCACAAACCTGCAGAGTTATAAATGACAGCTATCGTCCAAAAATATACTGAAGTAAGGCTGCCAAGAGGACTTGAAAGCGGGGCAGAATTGCAGGAAACCGATTTCAGGAGGTAGACTGGAATTGCATTGAAAGCATAGGAAAAGAGGCAGAACGTCCACAATGATGCACTTGGCCAAAAAGGGCGTATGCGTTTTTTCCTCAGGAAAAAACGCATACGCCCTTTTTGGCCAACCAAGCAAGCTTGCAAAGGAAATCGGCACTAAAATGAAGTCTCACTTCCCCCCGGTCAAAAGGGCCATCTGAAAAAAGTGTAAAATAATGAAAGGCAGGACAGGCCATGGAGAACTGGGAGCCTTGTTATGCTGATGGGCGGGATGTAAATTGCCAACAGACACTCAGGAGAAGTGTATGGTGTTTTTGAAACATCTAAAAAACAAAGCAACAGAGCCTAGGGC
This sequence comes from Stenella coeruleoalba, assembly GCF_951394435.1. Classification (NCBI taxonomy): domain Eukaryota; kingdom Metazoa; phylum Chordata; class Mammalia; order Artiodactyla; family Delphinidae; genus Stenella; species Stenella coeruleoalba. The sequence goes on from NW_027646070.1 coordinate 12,065, forward strand.
ACTTCCACTTATGGTCCTATAGCTTAGGGAAATTAAAATCAAAAAGACACAGCCACCCCAAAGTTTGGGACGCCTCTGTTTACAAGACCTCGTTTACTGTACAAGTTCAATATCACAGAAAGTGAAAAATGGATAAAGAAATTGTGGTACATACGTACAATGCAGTATCACTCAGCAATGAAATCTATGTCATCAGGCCCGTAGCAGCATAATGAGTGGATTCAGGTATGATGATTCTAACTGAAATAAGTCACACAAAAAGAAACATCATAAGACATAACTAATACACGGAATGTAAACTTGGCTACAGAGGAACTGAATTAGAGAACAGAACAGGGTCTCAAATTTAGAAAACCAACTTATGCTTGCTTAAGGGGAAAGGTGAGTTGGGGTGCTGCATAAAACCAGAGATTGAAATGAGCACAGATAAAGTTCCTTAAGCCAAATATGGAATAGACAAGAGCTACTCCTTGCTCAACGAAATGGTCTCAACACCCCATATTAAACGCCTAAGAATGTACCTGACTAGTAAGTATCTTAAAACCTATGGATTGCTATGTCTCCAAAAGAGAATCAAGCGTGTGTACAGGGGCATAAACGCAGCAGTGATAGGATTGGAGAGGTTCGGTGAGCAAATGAAGACCCTTTGAAGTCATATTGCATGGTACCCATTCCACGGGTCTCAACACTCCAGGTTTAAGGTATTCTTCCTTCAGCTAAAACATGCATGTGGAACCTAGAGTATGATCAACCATGTGATCGGGAGACGTGTTCAAATATGTCTCAGTTTTCGTACCCTGGTACTCGGGTGCAACATTCCAGACGCTTTACTAACACTCTCCCCACTTGGAGAGTCAGCGCCTTTAACCTCCTGTTTGGCCCAGTTTGCAATTTCTGCGGAAGATGAACAGGAATAGCGAGAACCAATGAGAGACTAGCTGGAGGTGTCTGGACGGGCAAATTTAACTCTCATTTCCCACCAGGAAGAGCAATTAACCAAAGGCTCAGCGTGCCGTGCCGGAACCAGATTAGGGCTTGAAGCCATCCTGCGGTGTTGCGGCCAGCTCAAAAGAAAGCGAGTTGAAGAAAGGAGCTCAGGGGCACTGTAATTCACAAACCTGCAGAGTTATAAATGACAGCTATCGTCCAAAAATATACTGAAGTAAGGCTGCCAAGAGGACTTGAAAGCGGGGCAGAATTGCAGGAAACCGATTTCAGGAGGTAGACTGGAATTGCATTGAAAGCATAGGAAAAGAGGCAGAACGTCCACAATGATGCACTTGGCCAAAAAGGGCGTATGCCTTTTTTCCTCAGGAAAAAACGCATACGCCCTTTTTGGCCAACCAAGCAAGCTTGCAAAGGAAATCGGCACTAAAATGAAGTCTCACTTCCCCCCGGTCAAAAGGGCCATCTGAAAAAAGTGTAAAATAATGAAAGGCAGGACAGGCCATGGAGAACTGGGAGCCTTGTTATGCTGATGGGCGGGATGTAAATTGCCAACAGACACTCGGGAGAAGTGTATGGTGTTTTTGAAACATCTAAAAAACAAAGCAACAGAGCCTAGGGCACTTCCACTTATGGTCCTATAGCTTAGGGAAATTAAAATCAAAAAGACACAGCCACCCCAAAGTTTGGGACGCCTCTGTTTACAAGACCTCGTTTACTGTACAAGTTCAATATCACAGAAAGTGAAAAATGGATAAAGAACTTGTGGTACATACGTACAATGCAGTATCACTCAGCAATGAAATCTATGTCATCAGGCCCGTAGCAGCATAATGAGTGGATTCAGGTATGATGATTCTAACTGAAATAAGTCACACAAAAAGAAACATCATAAGACATAACTAATACACGGAATGTAAACTTGGCTACAGAGGAACTGAATTAGAGAACAGAACAGGGTCTCAAATTTAGAAAACCAACTTATGCTTGCTTAAGGGGAAAGGTGAGTTGGGGTGCTGCATAAAACCAGAGATTGAAATGAGCACAGATAAAGTTCCTTAAGCCAAATATGGAATAGACAAGAGCTACTCCTTGCTCAACGAAATGGACTCAACACCCCATATTAAACGCCTAAGAATGTACCTGACTAGTAAGTATCTTAAAACCTATGGATTGCTATGTCTCCAAAAGAGAATCAAGCGTGTGTACACGGGCATAAACGCAGCAGTGATAGGATTGGAGAGGTTCGGTGAGCAAATGAAGACCCTTTGAAGTCATATTGCATGGTACCCATTCCACGGGTCTCAACTCTCCAGGTTTAAGGTATTCTTCCTTCAGCTAAAACATGCATGTGGAACCCAGAGTATGATCAACCGTGTGAACGGGAGACGTGTTCAAATATGTCTCAGTTTTCCTCCCCTTGTACTCGGGTGCAACATTCCAGACGCTTTACTAACACTCTCCCCACTTGGAAAGTCAGCGCCTTTAACCTCCTGTTTGGCCCAGTTTGCAATTTCTGCGGAAGATGAACAGGAATAGGGAGAACCAATGAGAGACTAGCTGGAGGTGTCTGGACGGGCAAATTTAACTCTCATTTCCCACCAGGAAGAGGAAATAACCAAAGGCTCAGCGTGCCGTGCCGGAACCAGATTAGGGCCTGAAGCCATCCTGCGGTGTTGCGGCCAGCTCACAAGAAAGCGAGTTGAAGAAAGGAGCTCAGGGGCACTGTAACTCACAAACCTGCAGAGTTATAAATGACAGCTATCGTCCAAAAATATACTGAAGTAAGGCTGCCAAGAGGACTTGAAAGCGGGGCAGAATTGCAGGAAACCGATTTCAGGAGGTAGACTGGAATTGCATTGAAAGCATAGGAAAAGAGGCAGAGCGTCCACAATGATGCACTTGGCCAAAAAGGGCGTATGCGTTTTTTCCTGAATATATTCAGGGAAAAACGCATACGCCCTTTTTGGCCAACCAAGCAAGCTTGCAAAGGAAATCTGCACTACAATGAAGTCTCACTTCCCCCCGGTCAAAAGGGCCATCTGAAAAAAGTGTAAAATCCAGAAAAGCAGGAGAGGCCATGGAGAACTGGGAGCCTTGTTATGCTGATGGGCGGGATGGAAATTGCCAACAGACACTCGGGAGAAGTGTATGGTGTTTCCTGAAACATCTAAAAAACAAAGCAACAGAGCCTATGGCACTTCCACTTATGGTCCTATAGCTTAGGGAAATTAAAATCAAAAAGACACAGCGTCCCCAAAGCTTGGGACGCCGCTGTTTACAAGAACCTCGTTTACAGTACAAGTTCAACATCGCAGAAAGTGAAAAATGGATAAAGAACTTGTGGTATTTGCTTACAAAGCAATATCACTCAGCAATGAAATCTATGTCATCAGGCCCGTAGCAGCATAATGAGTGGATTCAGGTACGATGATTCTAACTGAAATAAGTCACACAGAAAAAGAAACATCATAAGATATCAGTAATACAGGGAATGTAAACTTGGCTACACAGGAACTGAATTCCAAAACAGAACAGGGTCTTAAATTTAGAAAACCAACTTATGCTTGCTTAAGGGGAAAGGTGAGTTGGGGTGCTGCATAAAACCAGAGATTGAAATGAGCACAGATAAAGTTCCTTAAGCCAAATATGGAATAGACAAGAGCTACTCCTTGCTCAACGAAATGGACTCAACACCCCATATTAAACGCCTAAGAATGTACCTGACTAGTAAGTATCTTAAAACCTATGGATTGCTATGTCTCCAAAAGAGAATCAAGCGTGTGTACAGGGGCATAAACGCAGCAGTGATAGGATTGGAGAGGTTCGGTGAGCAAATGAAGACCCTTTGAAGTCATATTGCATGGTACCCATTCCACGGGTCTCAACACTCCAGGTTTAAGGTATTCTTCCTTCAGCTAAAACATACATGTGGAACCTAGAGTATGATCAACCATGTGATCGGGAGACGTGTTCAAATATGTCTCAGTTTTCCTCCCCTGGTACTCGGGTGCAACATTCCAGACGCTTTACTAACACTCTCCCCACTTGGAGAGTCAGCGCCTTTAACCTCCTGTTTGGCCCAGTTTGCAATTTCTGCGGAAGATGAACAGGAATAGGGAGAACCAATGAGAGACTAGCTGGAGGTGTCTGGACGGGCAAATTTAACTCTCATTTCCCACCAGGAAGAACAATTAACCAAAGGCTCAGCGTGCCGTGCCGGAACCAGATTAGGGCCTGAAGCCATCCTGCGGTGTTGCGGCCAGCTCAAAAGAAAGCGAGTTGAAGAAAGGAGCTCAGGGGAACTGTAATTCACAAACCTGCAGAGTTATAAATGACAGCTATCGTCCAAAAATATACTGAAGTAAGGCTGCCAAGAGGACTTGAAAGCGGGGCAGAATTGCAGGAAACCGATTTCAGGAGGTAGACTGGAATTGCATTGAAAGCATAGGAAAAGAGGCAGAGCGTCCACAATGATGCACTTGGCCAAAAAGGGCGTATGCGTTTTTTCCTGAATATATTCAGGAAAAAACGCATATGCCCTTTTTGGCCAACCAAGCAAGCTTGCAAAGGAAATCTGCACTACAATGAAGTCTCACTTCCCCCCGGTCAAAAGAGCCATCTGAAAAAAATGTAAAATCCAGAAAGGCAGGACAGGCCATGGAGAACTGGGAGCCTTGTTATGCTGATGGGCGGGATGTGAATTGCCAACACACACACAGGAGAAGTGTATGGTGTTTCCTGAAACATCTAAAAAACAAAGCAACAGAGCCTAGGGCACTTCCACTTATGGTCCTATAGCTTAGGGAAATTAAAATCAAAAAGACACAGCCACCCCAAAGTTTGGGACGCCTCTGTTTACAAGAACCTCGTTTACCGTACAAGTTCAATATCACAGAAAGTGAAAAATGGATAAAGAACTTGTGGTACTTACGTACAATGCAGTATCACTCAACAATGAAATCTATGTCATCAGGCCCTTTGCAGCACAATGAATGGATTCAGGTATGATGATTCTAACTGAAATAAGTCACACAGAAAAAGAAACATCCTAAGATATCAGTAATACACGGAATGTAAACTTGGCTACACAGGAACTGAATTACAGAACAGAACAGGGTCTCAAATTTAGAAAACCAACTTATGCTTGCTTAAGGGGAAAGGTGAGTTGGGGTGCTGCATAAAACCAGAGATTGAAATGAGCACAGATAAAGTTCCTTAAGCCAAATATGGAATAGACAAGAGCTACTCCTTGCTCAACGAAATGTACTCAACACCCCATATTAAACGCCTAAGAATGTACCTGACTAGTAACTATCTTAAAACCTATAGATTGCTATGTCTCCAAAAGAGAATCAAACGTGTGTACAGGGGCATAAACGCAGCAGTGTTAGGATTGGAGAGGTTCGGTGAGCAAATGAAGACCCTTTGAAGTCTTATTGCATGGTACCCATTCCACGGATTTCAACTACCCAGGTTTAAGGTATTCTTCCTTCAGCGAAAACATGCATGTGGAACCCAGAGTATGATCAACCGTGTGAACGGGAGACGTGTTCAAATATGTCTCAGTTTTCCTCCCCTGGTACTCGGGTGCAACATTCCAGACGCGTTACTAACACTCTCCCCACTTGGAGAGTCAGCGCCTTTAAACTCTTGTTTGAACCAGTTTGCAATTTCTGCGGAAGATGAACAGGAATAGGGAGAACCAATGAGAGACTAGCTGGAGGTGTCTGGACGGGCAAATTTAACTCTCATTTCCCACCTGGAAGAGGAAATAACCAAAGGCTCAGCGTGCCATGCCGGAACCAGATTAGGGCCGGAAGCCATCCTGCGGTGTTGCGGCCAGCTCAAAACAAAGCGAGTTGAAGAAAGGAGCTCAGGGGCACTGTAATTCACAAACCTGCAGAGTTATAAATGACAGCTATCATCCAAAAATATACTGAAATAAGGCTGCCAAGAGGACTTGAAAGCGGGGCAGAATTGCAGGAAACCGATTTCAGGAGGTAGACTGGAATTGCTTTGAAAGCATAGGAAAAGAGGCAGAACGTCCACAATGATGCACTTGGCCAAAAAGGGCGTATGCGTTTTTTCCTTAATATATTCAGGAAAAAACGCATACGCCCTTTTTGGCCAACCAAGCAAGCTTGCAAAGGAAATCTGCAGTACAATGAAGTCTCACTTCCCCCCGGTCAAAAGGGCCATCTGAAAAAAGTGTAAAATCCAGAAAGGCAGGACAGGCCATGGAGAACTGGGAGCATTGTTATGCTGATGGGCGGGATGTAAATTGCCAACAGACACTCGGGAGAAGTGTATGGTGTTTCCTGAAACATCTAAAAAACAAAGCAACAGAGTTTAGGGCACTTCCACTTATGGTCCTATAGCTTAGGGAAATTAAAATCAAAAAGACACAGCCACCCCAAAGATTGGGACGCCTCTGTTTACAAGAACCTCGTTTACAGTACAAGTTCAACATCGCAGAAAGTGAAAAATGGATAAAGAAGTTGTGGTATTTACTTACAAAGCAATATCACTCAGCCATGAACTCTATGTCATCAGGCCCTTAGCAGCACAATGAGTGGATTCAGGTATGATGATTCTAACTGAAATAAGTCACACAGAAAAAGAATCATCATAAGATATCAGTAATACACGGAATGAAAACTTGGCTACACAGGAACTGAATTACAGAACAGAACAGGGTCTCAAATTTAGAAAACCAACTTATGCTTGCTTAAGGGGAAAGGTGAGTTGGGGTGCTGCATAAAACCAGAGATTGAAATGAGCACAGATAAAGTTCCTTAAGGCAAATATGGAATAGACAAGAGCTACTCCTTGCTCAACGTAATGGACTCAACACCGCATATTAAATGCCTAAGAATGTACCTGACTAGTAGGTATCTTAAAACCTATGGATTGCTATGTCTCCGAAAGAGAATCAAACATGTGTACAGGGACATAAACGCAGCAGTGATAGGATTGGAGAGGTTCGGTGAGCAAATGAAGACCCTTTGAAGTCATATTGCATGGTACCCATTCCACGGGTTTCAACTACCCAGGTTTAAGGTATTCTTCCTTCAGCTAAAACATGCATGTGGAACCTAGAGTATGATCAACCATGTGATCGGGAGACGTGTTCAAATATGTCTCAGTTTTCCTCCCCTGGTACTCAGGTGCAACATTCCAGACGCTTTACTAACACTCTCCCCACTTGGAGAGTCAGTCCCTTTAACTTCCTGTTTGGCCCAGTTTGCAATTTCTGCGGAAGATGAACAGGAATAGCGAGAACCAATGAGAGACTAGCTGGAGGTGTCTGGACGTGTAAATTTAACTCTCATTTCCCACCAGGAAGAGGAATTAACCAAAGGCTCAGCGTGCCGTGCCGTGACCAGATTAGGGCCTGAAGCCATCCTGCGGTGTTGCGGCCAGCTCACAAGAAAGCGAGTTGAAGAAAGGAGCTCAGGGGCACTGTAATTCACAAACCTGCAGAGTTATAAATGACAGCTATCATCCAAAAATATACTGAAATAAGGCTGCCAAGAGGACTTGAAAGCGGGGCAGAATTGCAGGAAACCGATTTCAGGAGGTAGACTGGAATTGCATTGAAAGCATAGGAAAAGAGGCAGAACGTCCACAAGGATGCACTTGGCCAAAAAGGGCGTATGCGTTTTTTCCTGAATATATTCAGGAAAAAACGCATACGCCCTTTTTGTCCAACGAAGCAAACTTGCAAAGGAAATCTGCACTACAATGAAGTCTCACTTCCCCCCGGTCAAAAGGGCCATCTGAAAAAAGTGTAAAATCCAGAAAAGCAGGAGAGGCCATGGAGAACTGGGAGCCTTATTATGCTGATGGGCGGGATGGAAATTGCCAACAGACACTCGGGAGAAGTGTATGGTGTTTCCTGAAACATCTAAAAAACAAAGCAACAGAGCCTAGGGCACTTCCACTTATGGTCCTATAGCTTAGGGAAATTAAAATCAAAAAGACACAGCCACCCCAAAGTTTGGAATGGCTCTGTTTACAAGAACCTCGTTTACAGTACAAGTTCAACATCGCAGAAAGTGAAAAATGGATAAAGAAGTTGTGGTATTTACTTACAAAGCAATATCACTCAGCAATGAAATCTATGTCATCAGGCCCTTAGCAGCACAATGAGTGGATTCAGGTATGATGATTCTAACTGAAATAAGTCACACAGAAAAAGAAACATCATAAGATATCAGTAATACATGGAATGTAAACTTGGCTACACAGGAACTGAATTCCAAAACAGAACAGGGTCTCAAATTTAGAAAACCAACTTATGCTTGCTTAAGGGTAAAGGTGAGTTGGGGTGCTGCATAAAACCAGAGATTGAAATGAGCACAGATAAAGTTCCTTAAGCCAAATATGGAATAGACAAGAGCTACTCCTTGCTCAACGAAATGGACTCAACATCGCATATTAAACGCCTAAGAATGTACCTGACTAGTAAGTATCTTAAAACCTATGGATTGCTATGTCTCCGAAAGAGAATCAAGCATGTGTACAGGGGCAGAAACGCAGCAGTGATAGGATTGGAGAGGTTCGGTGAGCAAATGAAGACCCTTTGAAGTCATATTGCATGGTACCCATTCCACGGGTCTCAACTCTCCAGGTTTAAGGTATTCTTCCTTCAGCTAAAACATGCATGTGGAACCCAGAGTATGATCAACCGTGTGAACGGGAGACGTGTTCAAATATGTCTCAGATTTCGTACCCTGGTACTCGGGTGCAACATTCCAGACGCTTTACTAACACTCTCCCCACTTGGAGAGTCAGTCCCTTTAACCTCCTGTTTGGCCCAGTTTGCAATTTCTGCGGAAGATGAACAGGAATAGCGAGAACCAATGAGAGACTAGCTGGAGGTGTCTGGACGGGCAAATTTAACTCTCATTTCCCACCAGGAAGAGGAATTAACCAAAGGCTCAGCGTGCCGTGCCGGAACAAGATTAGGGCCTGAAACCATCCTGCGGTGTTGCGTCCAGCTCAAAAGTAAGCGAGTTGAAGAAAGGAGCTCAGGAGCACTGTAATTCACAATCCTGCAGAGTTATAAATGACAGCTATCATCCAAAAATATACTGAAGGAAGGCTGCCAAGATGACTTGAAAGCGGGGCAGAATTGCAGGAAACCGATTTCAGGAGGTAGACTGGAATTGCATTGAAAGCATAGGAAAAGAGGCAGAACGTCCACAATGATGCACTTGGCCAAAAAGGGCGTATGCGTTTTTTCCTGAATATATACAGGAAAAAACGCATACGCCCTTTTTGGCCAACCAAGCAAGCTTGCAAAGGAAATCTGCACTACAATGAAGTCTCACTTCCCCCCGGTCAAAAGGGCCATCTGAAAAAAGTGTATAATCCAGAAAGGCAGGACAGGCCATGGAGAACTGGGAGCCTTGTTATGCTGATGGGCGGGATGTAAATTGCCAACAGACACTCGGGAGAAGTGTATGGTGTTTCCTGAAACATCTAAAAAACAAAGCAACAGAGCCTAGGGCACTTCCACTTATGGTCCTATAGCTTAGGGAAATTAAAATCAAAAAGACACAGCCACCCCAAAGTTTGGGACGCCTCTATTTACAAGAACCTCGTTTACAGTACAAGTTCAACATCGCAGAAAGTGAAAAATGGATAAAGAAGTTGTGGTATTTACTTACAAAGCAATATCACTCAGCAATGAAATCTATGTCATCAGGCCCTTAGCTGCACAATGAGTGGATTCAGGTACGATGAGTCTAACTGAAATAAGTCACACAGAAAAAGAAACATCATAAGATATCAGTAATACACGGAATGTAAACTTGGCTACACAGGAACTGAATTACAGAACAGAACAGGGTCTCAAATTTAGAAAACCAACTTATGCTTGCTTAAGGGGAAAGGTGAGTTGGGGTGCTGCATAAAACCAGAGATTGAAATGAGCACAGATAAAGTTCCTTAAGCCAAATATGGAATAGACAAGAGCTACTCCTTGCTCAACGAAATGGACTCAACACCCCATATTAAACGCCTAAGAATGTACCTGACTAGTAAGTATCTTAAAACCTATGGATTGCTATGTCTCCAAAAGAGAATCAAGCGTGTGTACAGGGGCATAAACGCAGCAGTGATAGGATTGGAGAGGTTCGGTGAGCAAATGAAGACCCTTTGAAGTCATATTGCATGGTACCCATTACACGGGTCTCAACTCTCCAGGATTAAGGTATTCTTCCTTCAGCTAAAACATGCATGTGGAACCCAGAGTATGAACAACCGTGTGAACGTGAGACGTGTTCAAATATGTCTCAGATTTCGTACCCTGGTACTCGGGTGCAACATTCCAGACGCTTTACTAACACTCTCCCCACTTGGAGAGTCAGTCCCTTTAACCTCCTGTTTGGCCCAGTTTGCAATTTCTGTGGAAGATGAACAGGAATAGCGAGAACCAATGAGAGACTAGCTGGAGGTGTCTGGACGGGCAAATTTAACTCTCATTTCCCACCAGGAAGAGGAATTATCCAAAGGCTCAGCGTGCCGTGCCGGAACCAGATTAGGGCCTGAAACCATCCTGCGGTGTTGCGTCCAGCTCAAAAGTAAGCGAGTTGAAGAAAGGAGCTCAGGAGCACTGTAATTCACAATCCTGCAGAGTTATAAATGACAGCTATCGTCCAAAAATATACTGAAGTAAGGCTGCCAAGAGGACTTGAAAGCGGGGCAGAATTGCAGGAAACCGATTTCAGGAGGTAGACTGGAATTGCATTGAAAGCATAAGAAAAGAGGCAGAACGTCCACAATGATGCACTTGGCCAAAAAGGGCGTATGCGTTTTTTCCTGAATATATTCAGGAAAAAACGCATATACACTTTTTGGCCAACCAAGCAAGTTTGCAAAGGAAATCTGCACTACAATGAAGTCTCACTTCCCCCCGGTCAAAAGGGCCATCTGAAAAAAGTGTAAAATCCAGAAAGGCTGGACAGGCCATGGAGAACTGGGAGCCTTGTTATGCTGATGGGCGGGATGTAAATTGCCAACAGACACTTGGGAGAAGTGTATGGTGTTTCCTGAAACATCTAAAAAACAAAGCAACAGAGCCTAGGGCACTTCCACTTTTGGTCCTATAGCTTAGGGATATTAAAATCAAAAAGACACAGCCACCCCAAAGTTTGGGACGCCTCTATTTACAAGAACCTCGTTTACAGTACAAGTTCAACATCGCAGAAAGTGAAAAATGGATAAAGAAGTTGTGGTATTTACTTACAAAGCAATATCACTCAGCAATGAATTCTATGTCATCAGGCCCTTAGCAGCACAATGAGTGGATTCAGGTATGATGATTCTAACTGAAATAAGTCACACAGAAAAAGAAACATCATAAGATATCAGTAATACACGGAATGTAAACTTGGCTACATAGGAACTGAATTACAGAACAGAACAGGGTCTCAAATTTAGAAAACCAACTTATGCTTGCTTAAGGGGAAAGGTGAGTTGGGGTGCTGCATAAAACCAGAGATTGAAATGAGCACAGATAAAGTTCCTTAAGCCAAATATGGAATAGACAAGAGCTACTCCTTGCTCAACGAAATGGACTCAACACCGCATATTAAACGCCTAAGAATGTACCTGACTAGTAAGTATCTTAAAACCTATGGATTGCTATGTCTCCGAAAGAGAATCAAGCGTGTGTACAGGGGCATAAACGCAGCAGTGATAGGATTGGAGAGGTTCGGTGAGCAAATAAAGACCCTTTGAAGTCATATTGCATGGTACCCATTCCACGGGTTTCAACTACCCAGGTTTAAAGTATTCTTCCTTCAGCTAAAACATGCATGTGGAACCTAGAGTATGATCAACGATGTGATCGGGAGACGTGTTCAAATATGTCTCAGTTTTCCTCCCCTGGTACTCGGGTGCAACATTCCAGACGCTTTACTAACACTCTCCCGACTTGGAGAGTCAGTCCCTTTAACCTCCTGTTTGGCCCAGTTTGCAATTTCTGCGGAAGATGAACAGGAATAGGGAGAACCAATGAGAGACTAGCTGGAGGTGTCTGGACGGGCAAATTTAACTCTCATTTCCCACCAGGAAGAGGAAATAACCAAAGGCTCAGCGTGCCGTGCCGGAACCAGATTAGGGCCTGAAGCCATCCTGCGGTGTTGCGGCCAGCTCACAAGAAAGCGAGTTGAAGAAAGGAGTTCAGGGGCACTGTAATTCACAAACCTGCAGAGTTATAAATGACAGCTATCGTCCAAAAATAGACTGAAGTAAGGCTGCCAAGAGGACTTGAAAGCGGGGCAGAATTGCAGGAAACTGATTTCAGGAGGTAGACTGGAATAGCATTGAAAACATAGGAAAAGAGGCAGAACGTCCACAATGATGCACTTGGCCAAAAAGGGCGTATGCGTTTTTTCCTGAATATATTCAGCAAAAAACGCATACGCCCTTTTTGGCCAACCAAGCAAGCTTGCAAAGGAAATCTGCACTACAATGAAGTCTCACTTCCCCCCGGTCAAAAGGGCCATCTGAAAAAAGTGTAAAATCCAGAAAGGCAGGACCGGCCATGGAGAACTGGGAGCCTTGTTATGCTGATGGGCGGGATGCAAATTGCCAACAGACACTCCGGTGAAGTGTATGGTGTTTCCTGAAACATCTAAAAAACAAAGCAACAGAGCCTAGGGCACTTCCACTTATGGTCCTAGAGCTTAGGGAAATTAAAATAAAAAAGACACAGCCACCCCAAAGTTTGGGACGCCTCTGTTTACAAGAACCTCGTTTACAGTACAAGTTCAACATCGCAGAAAGTGAAAAATGGATAAAGAAGTTATGGTACTTACGTACAATGCAGTATCACTCAGCAATGAAATCTATGTCATCAGGCCCTTGGCAGCACAATGAGTGGATTCAGGTACGATGATTCTAACTGAAATAAATCACACAGAAAAGGAAACATCATAAGATATCACTAATACACGGAATGTAAACTTGGCTACACAGGAAGTGAATTCCAAAACAGAACAGGGTCTCAAATTTAGAAAACCAACTTATGCTTGCTTAAGGGGGAAGGTGAGTTGGGGTGCTGCATAAAACCAGAGATTGAAATGAGCACAGATAAAGTTCCTTAAGCCAAATATGGAATAGACAAGAGATACCCCTTGCTCAACGAAATGGACTCAACACCCCATATTAAACGCCTAAGAATGTATCTGACTAGTAAGTATCTTAAAACCTATGGATTGCTATGTCTCCAAAAGAGAATCAAGCGTGTGTACAGGGGCATAAACGCAGCAGTGATAGGATTGGAGAGGTTCGGTGAGCAAATGAAGACCCTTTGAAGTCATATTGCATGGTACCCATTACACGGGTCTTAACTCTCTAGGTTTAAGGTACTCTTCCTTCAGCTAAAACATGCATGTGGAACCCAGAGTATGATCAACCATGTGAACGGGAGACGTGTTCAAATATGTCTCAGTTTTCCTCCCCTGGTACTCGCGTGCAACATTCCAGACTCTTTACTAACACTCTCCCCACTTGGAGAGTCAGCGCCTTTAACCTCCTGTTTGGCCCAGTTTGCAATTTCTGCGGAAGATGAACAGGAATAGGGAGAACCAATGAGAGACTAGCTGGAGGTGTCTGGACGGGCAAATTTAACTCTCATTTCCAACCAGGAAGAGGAAATAACCAAAGGCTCAGCGTGCCGTGCCGGAACCAGATTAGGGCCTGAAGCCATCCTGCGGTGTTGCGGCCAGCTCACAAGAAAGCGAGTTGAAGAAAGGAGTTCAGGGGCACTGTAATTCACAAACCTGCAGAGTTATAAATGACAGCTATCGTCCAAAAATATACTGAAGTAAGGCTGCCAAGAGGACTTGAAAGAGGGGCAGAGTTGCAGGAAACTGATTTCAGGAGGTAGACTGGAATTGCATTGAAAGCATAGGAAAAGAGGCAGAACGTCCACAATGATGCACTTGGCCAAAAAGGCAGTATGCGTTTTTTCCTGAATATATTAAGGAAAAAACGCATACGCCCTTTTTTGCCAACCAAGCAAGCTTGCAAAGGAAATCTGCACTACAATGAAGTCTCACTTCCCCCCGGTCAAAAGGGCCATCTGAAAAAAGTGTAAAATCCAGAAAGGCAGGACAGGCCATGGAGATCTGGGAGCCTTGTTATGCTGATGGGCGGGATGTAAATTGCCAACAACCACTCGGGAGAAGTGTATGGTGTTTCCTGAAACATCTAAAAAACAAAGCAACAGAACCTAGGGCACTTCCACTTATGGTCCTATAGCTTAGGGAAATTAAAATCAAAAAGACACAGCCACCCCAATGTATGGAACGCCTCTATTTACAAGAACCTCGTTTACAGTACAAGTTCAACATCGCAGAAAGTGAAAAATGGATAAAGAAGTTGTGGTATTTACTTACAAAGCAATATCACTCAGCAATGAAATCTATGTCATCAGGCCCTTAGCAGCACAATGAGTGGATTCAGGTATGATGATTCTAACTGAAATAAGTCACACAGAAAAAGAAACATCATAAGATATCACTAATACACGGAATGTAAATTTGGCTACACAGGAACTGAATTACAGAACAGAACAGGGTCTCAAATTTAGAAAACCAACTTATGCTTGCTTAAGGGTAAAGGAGAGTTGGGGTGCTGCATAAAACCAGAGATTGAAATGAGCACAGATAAAGTTCCTTAAGCCAAATATGGAATAGACAAGAGCTACTCCTTGCTCAACGAAATGGACTCAACACCGCATATTAAACGCCTAAGAATGTACCTGACTAGTAAGTATCTTAAAACCTATGGATTGCTATGTCTCCGAAAGTGAATCAAGCGTGTGTAGAGGGGCATAAACGCAGCAGTGATAGGATTGGAGAGGTTCGGTGAGCAAATGAAGACCCTTTGAAGTCATATTGCATGGTACCCATTCCACGGGTCTCAACTCCCCAGGTTTAAGGTATTCTTCCTTCAGCTAAAACATGCATGTGGAACCCAGAGTATGATCAACCGTGTGAACGGGAGACGTGTTCAAATATGTCTCAGTTTTCCTCCCCTGGTACTAGGGTGCAACATTCCAGACGCTTTACTAACACTCTCCCCACTAGGAGAGTCAGCGCCTTTAACCTCCTGTTTGGCCCAGTTTGCAACTTCTGCGGAAGATGAACAGGAATAGGGAGAACCAATGAGAGACTAGCTGGAGGTGTCTGGACGGGCAAATTTAACTCTCATTTCCCACCAGGAAGAGGAATTAACTAAAGGCTAAGCGTGCCATGCCGGAAGCACATTAGGGCTTGAAGCCATCCTGCGGTGTTGCGGCCAGCTCACAAGAAAGCGAGTTGAAGAGAGGAGCTCAGGGGCACTGTAATTCACAAACCTGCAGAGTTATAAATGACAGCTATCGTCCAAAAATATACTGAAGTAAGGCTGCCAAGAGGACTTGAAAGCGGGGCAGATGTGCAGGAAACCGATTTCAGGAGGTAGACTGGAATTGCATTGAAAGCATAGGAAAAGAGGCAGAACGTCCACAATGATGCACTTGGCCAAAAAGGGCGTATGCGTTTTTTCCTGAATATATTCAGGAAAAAACGCATACGCCCTTTTTGGCCAACCAAGCAAGCTTGAAAAGGAAATCTGCACTACAATGAAGTCTCAATTCCCCCCTGTCAAAGGGACCATCTGAAAAAAGTGTAAAATCCAGAAAGGCAGGACAGGCCATGGAGATCTGGGAGCCTTGTTATGCTGATGGGCGGGATGTAAATTGCCAACAGACACTTGGGAGAAGTGTATGGTGTTTCCTGAAACATCTAAAAAAATAAGCAACAGAGCCTAGGGCACTTCCACTTATGGTCCTATAGCTTAGGGAAATTAAAATCAAAAAGACACAGCCACCCCGAAGTATGGAACTGCTCTGTTTACAAGAACCTCGTTTACCGTACAAGTTCAATATCACAGAAAGTGAAAAATGGATAAAGAACTTGTGGTACA